>NW_024609352.1:0-35000 GCF_018296145.1 Oncorhynchus tshawytscha
AAGCGGAACACTTTGTTAGTAGTTAGCCACCACACAGTCACCCACAAAGAATACACACAACACAACCCATCTCCATACCACCCTCATCACCCTCATTGGCCCAATGAAACAGACGGGTGGGGTGGGTTCTGTCTGTGTCAGCAAAAAAATCCATGTTTCCCCTGTCGTATAATGGATCAGTTCAGCTCTAATCCATTCCCTACATTCTCTTATGACAAAGACATCCTTCTGGTTTGACCAAACAAGGCCACAGAGGACTGTAGTGTGTGTGTGAGTCATCACGGAAGAGGATTTCTCAGGCAGCTAAAAGTCAGAGGACAATCAAACTGAAAGTCAAATATTTCCTCCAGGTGGAACGCCATTTGGAACGAGGACAGCCCCAGATGTTATCGTCAAACCTACACGGCCTCTTCAGTGTGATGACAGCGATCAGGTGCCTCTCATTTGAATACCACAACAACGATGACCTGGTAGACTGATGACACGTCCAGATAGTCTGCTGACTCTCTGCTCGGATGCTGTTGCAACACCTTCATCTGACGGAATCAGAGGTGCTGAAAATAGCCTGGGAATGACGTTTAACTAGTTTACTGTGGAAGAGAGGAATGTTATGTATTCTCTCTCTCTCAACTTGTTGATCGGGGGTATCAATTAGAGTGTGGATTATTACTGTTTAAATACATGCTGTTAGTCTACTGTGGAAGTGTGGAACATTACATGTATCTACATACAAGGGTTCATTATGTGTTTCACAGAAGTGTGTATTGACATTTTGTTAAAAGCATGGCCCAATTATTGCAGGTTTGATTCCTATATCTTGGTCTAGTAGAGTGCATCTTGGTCAATTGCAGTGCATCTTGGTCTAGCAGAGTGCATCTTGGTCAATTGCAGTGCATCTTGGTCTAGCAGAGTGCATCTTGGTCATGTAGAGTGCATCTTGGTCATGTAGAGAGCATCTTGAGCAATGTCAATTAGTGAATGCAATAGCCCAGGCCTAGCTACACACTACAGTCCTCTGTGGCCTTGGCTTATAGAGTGCATCTACAGTCCTCTGTGGCCTTGGCAATGTCACACTACAGTCCCCTGTGGCCCAGGCCTAGCTACACACTACAGTCCTCTGTGGCCTTGGCTTATACACAGTCCTCTGTGGCCTTGGCTTATACACACTACAGACCCCTGTGGCCTTGGCTTATACACACTACAGTCCTCTGTGGCCTTGGCTTATACACACACACACTACAGTCCTCTGTGGCCTTGGCTTATACACACACTACAGTCCTCTGTGGCCTTGGCTTATACACACACACTACAGTCCTCTGTGGCCTTGGCTTATACACACACACACTACAGTCCTCTGTGGCCTTGGCTTATACACACACACACTACAGTCCTCTGTGGCCTTGGCTTATACACACACTACAGTCCTCTGTGGCCTTGGCTTATACACACTACAGACCTCTGTGGTCTTGGCGTATACACACTACAGTCCTCTGTGGCCTTGGCTTATACACACACACTACAGTCCTCTGTGGCCTTGGCTTATACACACTACAGACCTCTGTGGTCTTGGCGTATACACACTACAGTCCTCTGTGGCCTTGGCTTATACACACACTACAGTCCTCTGTGGCCTTGGCTTATACACACACTACAGTCCTCTGTGGCCTTGGCTTATACACACACACTACAGTCCTCTGTGGCCTTGGCTTATACACACACACTACAGTCCTCTGTGGCCTTGGCTTATACACACACACTACAGTCCTCTGTGGCCTTGGCTTATACACACACACACTACAGTCCTCTGTGGCCTTGGCTTATACACACACACACTACAGTCCTCTGTGGCCTTGGCTTATACACACACTACAGTCCTCTGTGGCCTTGGCTTATACACACTACAGACCTCTGTGGTCTTGGCGTATACACACACACTACAGTCCTCTTTGGCCTTGGCGTATACACACACTACAGTCCTCTGTGGCCTTGGCTTATACACACACACTACAGTCCTCTTTGGCCTTGGCTTATACACACACACTACAGTCCTCTTTGGCCTTGGCGTATACACACACTACAGTCCTCTGTGGCCTTGGCTTATACACACACACTACAGTCCTCTTTGGCCTTGGCGTATACACACACTACAGTCCTCTGTGGCCTTGGCTTATACACACACACTACAGTCCTCTTTGGCCTTGGCGTATACACACACTACAGTCCTCTGTGGCCTTGGCTTATACACACACACTACAGTCCTCTTTGGCCTTGGCTTATACACACACACTACAGTCCTCTTTGGCCTTGGCGTATACACACACTACAGTCCTCTGTGGCCTTGGCTTATACACACACACTACAGTCCTCTTTGGCCTTGGCGTATACACACACTACAGTCCTCTGTGGCCTTGGCTTATACACACACACTACAGTCCTCTTTGGCCTTGGCTTATACACACACACTACAGTCCTCTTTGGCCTTGGCGTATACACACACTACAGTCCTCTGTGGCCTTGCCCTTATACACACACACTACAGTCCTCTTTGGCCTTGGCTTATACACACACACTACAGTCCTCTTTGGCCTTGGCGTATACACACACTACAGTCCTCTGTGGCCTTGGCTTATACACACACACTACAGTCCTCTTTGGCCTTGGCGTATACACACACTACAGTCCTCTGTGGCCTTGGCTTATACACACACACTACAGTCCTCTTTGGCCTTTGCGTATACACACACTACAGTCCTCTGTGGCCTTGGCTTATACACACACACTACAGTCCTCTTTGGCCTTGGCTTATACACACACACTACAGTCCTCTGTGGCCTTGGCGTATACACACACACTACAGTCCTCTGTGGCCTTGGCTTATACACACACACTACAGTCCTCTTTGGCCTTGGCGTATACACACACTACAGTCCTCTGTGGCCTTGGCGTATACACACACTACAGTGCTCCCTGGAATTACAGGCCCCATGGTCTACCATCTGAGTTACACAGGACCAGATCTGATCCACAAAGACACACAACCCTCGAGCCAAGAGGACTGTGTCCCCTTAGCTATGTGCACTGCACCGTGTCTTGTAAGCATAATGGAAACAAAGTCTCAGATTCCGATGTGGCGTGTCGGCACATGCAGATAGAGCAGAGAGACAGAAAAGCCTACACAAAGGACTGAAGAAGAAACATACTGATTATGTGAGTGAGAGAGCAAAATGGTTTTATTTTTATTTATTTAACCTTTTTTAACAAGGCAAGTCAGTTAAGAACAAATTCTTATTTACAATGACGGCCTACACCGGCCAAACCCTAACCAGGACGACGCTCGGTCAATTGTGCACCGCCCTATGGATCATCCAATCACGGCCAGTTGTGATACAGCCTGGAATCAAACCAGGGTCTGTAGTGACAACTCTAGCACTGAGATGCAGTGCCTTAGACCGCTGTGCCACTCGGGAACCCAAAAGCAAATATACTTTATTTAAAAAAGGACCAATCTGCAGTTCCTACATACATTTTTGGACTAAAATTAATTATATATATATATATCCATTGATCCTCATGAGCTTAGTTCAACTGTTGCACCCCATCAGAACCCAAAATATAAGCTTGTTTTACTCCAATGTTTGTAAACAAAGTATATGTAAACAAACACTATACAGGCTCAAAAAATGAATAAAACTATAATTTTGATATCACGGCTGATCCGTCCTTACATCCGTAACTCGAACTATGAATTTGAGAGCGGTTACATTTTTCCAAGTTCATCCCTCAGACTTGTTATGGTTTCAACTGCGGACTGCCGCTTTAAATACAAGGCAACCTTTTACAGGAACATACATGACTAACATAAACAAAATAATATCACTCCTATTTGTGATCACAATAGGCTATCACACAGCATAGGGGCATGTTATGTTAACTTGTGTAACTTGTCTTCAGTCGAGTAGACTCGCCAGCGAGAAATCGATAATCACTACACACGTAAAATACATAGACATTTATGAGTTCAATAACTTTACAGTGACCTCGCAGTTACTTTTACTTACCGCCTCCAATACCCAGCAGTCGGCAAATGTCTCTTGTGAACTTCATCAGTTCGACCATCCAGCATTATCAACTCGACTACAAAATATACAAAACACTGAAAGTATATCACTTTAAAACTAGATGAAAGGGCCAGTATTGACCGCGGTTACCCCACAGTTTAACCGCCGGGTGAATCGATCTTCGTTGTTCGTTCAACTGCCTTTATCTGCGCCGTTTCCTGAATGCGGACGAGCTTCATCTGACACTCGTAAATGATCAAGCTATCCGGCAGACAGAATCAATGCGCCTCTACACTAAGCTTTACCAGCGCTCCCTCGTCCAAATCCGAGTTCCACCTGATACCGTGTTCCTAAGTGTGGTTGCGCATGCATAGCTTGTATAGTTAGGTAGGGCTACACGAGACTAGCTTGACCGCAACGTTTCCTGCATGTGGGCATGTGTCTGCCTGCCACGACCACTCTCTTGGCAAAGCAATAATGAAACTCAGATATCATCTGAAGATGAATAAATGAAAGCTGAAACTTAAAATGAACCGCGGACTGTGATGTGAATTTCATTAAAACTATCAGGGAGCTTTGAGATGAAACATGTTTTGATATATGCATGTTTCGGGATATTGAAACTTCAGTTCCTACTTACCTAAAGGACATTTGGTGAAAAAACTGAACGCTACAATATACTGTAGTGTTATACGAATTGATTCTAGTGCATTGACATGATCTGTGTCCGGTAAACAACCCGGGTAAAGTTACAGCCTGGAGTCCATAGTCAGACCAGTAAAGTATCCCTTAAACCACTAGGTGGCGATAGTTCACTGTCATAGAGAAAGAACGAGCGAGGGAAGAAGTAGGTAGACAGAGGGAGTGGGAGAGAGACAGCGAGAGAGAGAGAGCAATTCAGAGAGAAGATGAATGTAAAACCCATAGAAAAAAAGAGTTGATTCTAGAATGAAGGAATCACCATCACCATTCTTGCAGTGACAACATAACCATGAGCTGCTATAGAGCTTTAATATGACTAAACCCTCTACTGTCATTTTCCTATTGCAGCCCTGGTGTGGACAGGCTTTTCTATGGGGCTAGAGACCCTGGTGTGGAGAGGCTTTCCTATGGGGCTAGAGACCCTGGTGTGGAGAGGCTTTCCTATGGGGCTAGAGACCCTGGTGTGGAGAGGCTTTTCTATGGGGCTAGAGACCCTGGGTGGAGAGGCTTTTCTATGGGGCTAGAGACCCTGGTGTGGAGAGGCTTTTCTATGGGGCTAGAGACCCTGGTGTGGAGAGGCTTTTCTATGGGGCTAGAGACCCTGGTGTGGAGAGGCTTTTCTATGGGGCTAGAGACCCTGGTGTGGAGAGGCTTTCTATGGGGCTAGAGACCCTGGTGTGGAGAGGCTTTCCTATGGGGCTAGAGACCCTGGTGTGGAGAGGCTTTTCTATGGGGCTAGAGACCCTGGTGTGGAGAGGCTTTTTTCTATGGGGCTAGAGACCCTGGTGTGGAGAGGCTTTCTATGGGGCTAGAGACCCTGGTGTGGAGAGGCTTTTCTATGGGGCTAGAGACCCTGGTGTGGAGAGGCTTTCTATGGGGCTAGAGACCCTGGTGTGGAGAGGCTTTTTAGAGACCCTGGTGTGGAGAGGCTTTTCTATGGGGCTAGAGACCCTGGTGTGGAGAGGCTTTTCTATGGGGCTAGAGACCCTGGTGTGGAGAGGCTTTTCTATGGGGCTAGAGACCCTGGTGTGGAGAGGCTTTTCTATGGGGCTAGAGACCCTGGTGTGGAGAGGCTTTTCCTATGGGGCTAGAGACCCTGGTGTGGAGAGGCTTTCCTATGGGGCTAGAGACCCTGGTGTGGAGAGGCTTTCCTATGGGGCTAGAGACCCCTGGAGAGGTGGGGCTAGAGGAGAGGCTTTTCTATGGGGCTAGAGACCCTGGTGTGGAGAGGCTTTTCTATGGGGCTAGAGACCCTGGTGTGGAGAGGCTTTTCTATGGGGCTAGAGACCCTGGTGTGGAGAGGCTTTTCTATGGGGCTAGAGACCCTGGTAGATGGGGCTAGAGACCCTGGTGTGGAGAGGCTTTTCTATGGGGCTAGAGACCCTGGTGTGGAGAGGCTTTCCTATGGGGCTAGAGACCCTGGTGTGGAGAGGCTTTCCTATGGGGCTAGAGACCCTGGTGTGGAGAGGCTTTTCTATGGGCTAGAGACCCTGGTGTGGAGAGGCTTTCCTATGGGGCTAGAGACCCTGGTGTGGAGAGGCTTTTCTATGGGGCTAGAGACCCTGGTGTGGAGAGGCTTTCCTATGGGGCTAGAGACCCTGGTGTGGAGAGGCTTTCCTATGGGGCTAGAGACCCTGGTGTGGAGAGGCTTTCCTATGGGGCTAGAGACCCTGGTGTGGGAGAGGCTTTGGAGAGGCCTATGGGGCTAGAGACCCTGGTGGGGACCCTTTCCTATGGGGCTAGAGACCCTGGTGTGGAGAGGCTTTCCTATGGGGCTAGAGACCCTGGTGTGGAGAGGCTTTCTATGGGGATAGAGACCCTGGTGTGGAGAGGCTTTCCTATGGGGCTAGAGACCCTGGTGTGGAGAGGCTTTCCTATGGGGCTAGAGACCCTGGTGTGGAGAGGCTTTTCTATGGGGCTAGAGACCCTGGTGTGGAGAGGCTTTCCTATGGGGCTAGAGACCCTGGTGTGGAGAGGCTTTTCTATGGTGCTAGAGACCCTGGTGTGGAGAGGCTTTTCTATGGGGCTAGAGACCCTGGTGTGGAGAGGCTTTCCTATGGGGCTAGAGACCCTGGTGTGGAGAGGCTTTTCTATGGTGCTAGAGACCCTGGTGTGGAGAGGCTTTCCTACGTGGCTAGAGACCCTGGTGTGGAGAGGCTTTCCTATGGGGCTAGAGACCCTGGTGTGGAGAGGCTTTCCTATGGGGCTAGAGACCCTGGTGTGGAGAGGCTTTTCTATGGTGCTAGAGACCCTGGTGTGGAGAGGCTTTCCTATGGGGCTAGAGACCCTGGTGTGGACAGGCTTTTCTATGGGGATAGAGACCCTGGTGTGGAGAGGCTTTCCTATGGGGCTAGAGACCCTGGTGTGGACAGGCTTTCCTATGGGGCTAGAGACCCTGGTGTGGAGAGGCTTTCCTATGAGGCTAGAGACTGGTGTTTTACTGGTGATAATGTGTTTACACAGCTAGAGATGACACAAAGAACTTGGAAGGATGCAGTGACATCTGAATATGTAAAATTTCTATGGACAAAACAAACAGACTCAAGTGTGTGAATGTGTGCTTGTGTGTGCTTGTGTGTGTGTGTGTGTGTGTGTGTGTGTGTGTGTGTGTGTGTGTGTGTGTGTGTGTGTGTGTGTGTGTGTGTGTGTGTGTGTGTGTGTGTGTGTGTGTGTGTGTGTGTGTGTGTGTGTGTGTGTGTGTGTGTGTGTGTGTGTGTGTGTGTGTGTGTGTGTGTGTGTGTGTGTGTGTGTGTGCTTGTGTGTGTGTGTGTGTGTGTGTGTGTGTGTGTGTGTGTGTGTGTGTGTGTGTGTGTGTGTGCAGCGTGTGCAGCGTGTGTGATGTGTTCCCCAGTGGTGGGCGGTGCCACACGTCACAAGGTAACAGAACACTGCGCCGTTTAAAGGACAATAAACTTAACAAGCACACAGTGTTGAATGTCACAGTGTTGAATGTCACAGTGTTGAATGTCACAGTGTTGAATGTCACAGTGTTGAATGTCACAGTGTACACACAAGTCAAGGTGTCCTTGGTAGTACCTTGCGGCAGGGGGAAAGCAGACAACCAAATGATTATTATGTACCGGACCCCCAACCATCTGCTCCGACACAAATCGTCCCGCCTCTGAATCTCGTTGCCTACCCCTGATCTAAACATTGATTGGTTTGCTTTGTAGGTCAGAGTTCATTCAACCATTTATTTACTTAAATTAGGCCCTGTTTCCCAGACACCAAGTCCAGGACTAAAAAGTTATTTCAATTTGAAATCTGTAATGAGAATGCTTTTTAGTCCTGGACTAGGCTTAATCCACATCTTCAATGTTGATCTATTAGTTTTCCTCTAGCTGTCAATAGCATTTCTGGAAATGTATGGGGATGATTTATGCCATAAAATGTAAATAAAATCTCTGTTTGTTGCCTACAGGTTTTTTGTGACATTCATATGACATTGTAGCATGTCTGTTAAAGCATAGGAGATGTCATGTTGACATGGCGTCATACCAGACAGATGATGAGATAGAGAGAGGGAGTCTGGCTAGGTTTCAACAGGAGGTGATGTAACACTGTGCCCTTTGTCTGAAAAGGAAATGTACAGAATGTAGAAAATAGTAAAAATAAAGAAAACTCAGGAATGAGTAGGTGTGTCCAAACCTTTGACTGGTACTGTATATATATATATATATATATATATATATATATATATATATATATATATATATATATATATGAGAGACAGAGAAGAGAAAGAGAGATACAGAGAGAGACAGACAGACATACATTGGGGCAAAAAAGTATTTAGTCAGCCACCAATTATGCAAGTTCTCCCACTTAAAAAGATGAGTAATTTTCATCATAGTTATACTTCAACTATGACAGACAAATTGAGAAAAAAAATCCAGAAAATCACATTGTAGTGATTTTTAATGAATTTATATGCAAATTACGGTGGAAAATAAGTATTTGGTCAATAACAAAAGTTTCTCAATACTTTGTTATATACCCTTTGTTGGCAATGACAGAGGTCAAACGTTTTCTGTAAGTCTTCACAAGGTTTTCACACACTGTTGCTGGAATTTTGGCTCATTCCTCCATGCAGATCTCTTCTAGAGCAGTGATGTTTTGGGGTTGTTGCTGGGCAACACAGACTTTCGACTCCCTCCAAAGATTTTCTATGGGGTTGAGATCTGAAGACTGGCTAGGCCACTCCAGGACCTTGAAATGCTTCTTACGAAGCCACTCCTTCATTGCCCGGGTGGTGTGTTTGGGATCATTGTCATGCTGAAAGACCCAGCCACGTTTCATCTTCAATGCCCTTGCTGATGGAAGGAGGTTTTCACTCAAAATCTCACGATACATGGCCCCATTCATTCTTTGCTTTACACGGATCAGTCGTCCTGGTCCCTTTGCAGAAAAACAGCCCCAAAACATGATGTTTCCACCCCCATGCTTCACAGTAGGTATGGTGTTCTTTGGATGCAACTCAGCATTCTTTGTCCTCCAAACACGACGAGTTGAGTTTTTACCAAAAAGTTATATTTTGGTTTCATCTGACCATATGACATTCTCCCAATCTTCTTCTGGATCATCCAAATGCTCTCTAGCAAACTTCAGACAGGCCTGGACATGTACTGGCTTAAGCAGAGGGACACGTCTGGCACTGCAGGATTTGAGTCCCTGGTGGCGTAGTGTGTTACGGATGGTAGGCTTTGTTACTTTGGTCCCAGCTCTCTGTAGGTCATTCACTAGGTCCCCCCGTGTGGTTCTGGGATTTTTGCTCACCGTTCTTGTGATCATTTTGACCCCACGGGGTGAGATCTTGCGTGGAGCCCCAGATCAAGGGAGATTATCAGTGGTCTTGTATGTCTTCCATTTCCTAATAATTGCTCCCACAGTTGATTTCTTCAAACCAAGCTGCTTACCTATTGCAGATTCAGTCTTCCCAGCCTGGTGCAGGTCTACAATTTTGTTTCTGGTGTCCTTTGACAGCTCTTTGGTCTTGGCCATAGTGGAGTTTGGAGTATGACTGTTTGAGGTTGTGGACAGGTGTCTTTTATACTGATAACAAGTTCAAACAGGTGCCATTAATACAGGTAACGAGTGGAGGACAGAGGAGCCTCTTAAAGAAGAAGTTACAGGTCTGTGAGAGCCAGAAATCTTGCTTGTTTGTAGGTGACCAACTACTTATTTTCCACCATAATTTGCAAATAAATTCATTAAAAATCCTACAATGTGATTTTCTGGATTTTTTTTCCTCATTTTGTCTGTCATAGTTTAAGTGTACCTATGATGGAAATTACAGGCCTCTCTCATATTTTTAAGTGGGAGAACTTGCACAATTTGTGGCTGACTAAATACTTTTTTGCCCCACTGTAGATAGATACACACAGAGAGAGAGAGAGAGAGAGAGAGAGAGATTGAGAGAGAAAAGAGAGAGGGAGTCTGGCTAGATTTCAACGGGAGGTGATGTAACACTATGCCCTTTGTCTGAAAAGGAAATATACAGAATGTATTTTGGCAGGACAACCCTACAGTTGATACAATGGAGCGCATACAGGTAACTGCCAAAATAAGGGAAACACCAACATAAAGTGTCTTAATAGGGTGCTGGGGCACCACGAGCCAGAACAGCTTCAATGTGCCTTGGCATAGATTCTACAAGTCTCTGGAACTCTGTATTGGAGGGATGCGACACCATTCTTTCACAATAAATTCCAGAATTTGGTGTTTTTTTGACGGTGGTGGAAAATGCTGTCTCATGCCCTGCCCAGCAGTTTTTATACATGACCCTAAGCATGATGGGATGTTAATTCCTTAATCAACTCAGAAACCACACCTGTGTGGAAGCACCTGCTTTCAACATATACTGAACAAAAATATAAAAGCAACATGCAAACATTTAAATGATTTTACTGAGTTACAGTTCATATAACTGTATTTCACATGGCTGGGAAGGGGCTCAGCCATGGCTGGGCCTGGGAAGGCATAGCCCCACCCACTGGGGAGCCAGGCCCAGCCAATCAGAATGAGTGTTTCCCCACAAAAGTGCTTTTATTACAGACAGACTCCTAAGTTTCATCATCTGTCCGGGTGGCTGGTCTCAGACGATCCCGCTGGTGAAGACGCTGGATGTGTAGGTTGGGTTGGCGTGGACATCCCTGCAGTCAGTATGCAAATTTCACGCTCCCTCAAAGCTTGAAACATCTGTGGCATTGTGTTTTGTGACAAAACTGCATATTTTAGTGGCCTTTTATTATCCTCAGCACAAGGTGCACCTGTGTAATTATAATGCTGTTTAATCAGCTTCTTGATATGCCACACCTGTCAGGTAGATAGATTATCTTGGCAAAGGAGAAACACTCCCTGACACTCCATGTCTTTTTTGCCAAATGACAGCAGTGACAAGGATGTTACCCCAAAAAGACCGGTACCCAGGCTACCATCTAGGACCACTATGGAAATAAATGTTTTCATTGGGCCTATATAATGCTTTCACATGTTATCCTTCAGTAAACAAATGCACATCTTGTTGGATGCATTATTTTTTAACCCAAATAAAATTGAATTCAACTCAATTGAAAGTAGTGCTGGCGATCCTGGAGAAAAGGAACTAATCTGGTGTGAAGAGAAATGATGCTGTTATGATTCCATTAGTAACATTGTCCAGCTATATTTATTATATATACACTGAGTATAAAAAACATTAAGAACACCTGCTCTCTCCACGACAGACTGACCAGGTGAATCCAGGTGAAAGCTACGATCCCTTATTGATGTCACTTGTTAAATCCACTTCAACCAGTGTAGATGAAGGGGAGGAGACAGGTTAAATAAGGATTTTTAAGCCTTGAGACAATTGAGACATTAAGTGTGTGTGTGTGTGTGTGTGTGTGTGTGTGTGTGTGTGTGTGTGTGTGTGTGTGTGTGTGTGTGTGTGTGTGTGTGTGTGTGTGTGTGTGTGTGTGTGTGTGTGTGGTAGGAATGGTCCACCACCAGAAGGACATCTAGTCAACTTGACACAACTGTGGGAGGCATTTGAAGCATCCCTGTGGAACACTTTTGACACCTTGTGGAGTCAGTCCATGCCCTGACGAACTGAGGCTGTGATGAAGGCCCAACTCAACATTAGGAAGGTGTTCCTATTGTTTGGTATACTCAGTGTATGAGAAAAGATGTAGATATCCTACAGTACAAAACTAAATCCGTGTCTGTGGTGAATGGGTTAATTCATGCTGTTGACTTGCGCTACAGCATGACAGCAGCTGGGAACATGGATACTTAGCATTCAGTCACATGTTGTTTGTTACTTGGCATTTATGCTATTAAATGTGGCAACACATTGAAAATAACCGACGGATTAAGAATATTATATTTAAGCAATAAGGCCATAAGGGGGTGTGGTATATCGCCAATACCATGGCTTGACCATGGCTTTACCATGGCTGTACCATGGCTTTACATGGCTAAAGACTGTTCTTAGGTACGACGCATTGTGGAGCGCTAAAACACAGCCCAAAGCTGTGGCATATTGGCCATATATTCTAAAACCCCTGAGGTGCCTTATTGCTATTATAAACTGGTTACCAACTAAATTAGAGCAGTAAAAATGCATGTTTTGTCGTACCATGGTATACGGTCTGATAGACCACGGCTTTCAGCCAATCAGCAACCAGGGCTTGAACCACCCAGTTTATAATTACACAATAAGGCCAGGGGAGGTGTGGTATATGGCCAATATACCACGGCTAATGCCTGTTCTTATGCACAATGTGGAGTGCCTGGATACAGCCCGTAGCCGTGGTATGTTGGCCATATGTCACAAGCCCCCGAGGTGCCTTATTGATATTATAAAGTGGTTACCAATGTAATTAGAGCAGTAAAATTACATACTTTGTCATACCCCTGGTATACAGTCTGATTTACCACAGCCAATTAGCATTCAGGGCGCGAATTACCCAGTTTATAATTAGCTATAACCAAGGCCATTACAGTGACCAGTGTATTCATTTTAGGAAAAAGTGTGGTCCAAACTATACTTACTTTTAACTCGGCAACATTGTTACATTGTGTCAACAATTTGTTACTGTTACATTTCACGTCCGATCTGCTGTCAGACTAGGCCTATACGCATTCCACTAGCCAGTCGCTCCTTTCTTAATACTGACGGACACACAATCTAAACCAATCAAAGACTGCAATCACAACGCTCCCGGCCAATCAGAGGCGTTTTAATGGGAGAAGGCGGGAGAAAGTTGCAAGGGGGTTCTTGATAAGGAACGCAGCGGACCCGTTGATGCTGTTGTTCTAGCTAAGGACACAATTTGATATTTATTTATCTTTCAGCCGGTGATCTATTCGGTGTAACGATGGGCTCTTTCGCGCTGCCGATGATCTGTTTCACCACGTTATGGGCGCTCGTTGGTATTGTAGCACCCTTTTTCGTGCCCAAAGGACCAAACCGAGGGTAGGTGTCCTACCTACCGTTATCCATACAAACGCATAACAGAAGCGAACAATGGTGTATAATGGTAATCTGATTAATGGTAATCTGGTAAATATTTATATTTGCTTTTTTTTAAGGCAAACATTTTGCATTGTAAGCATATGTTCCTATATCTCGGATTGTAATGAATGAACGGGATGGAAACAGTGGGCCCCGGACAGAAGCCTTATACGCATCGATCCTCTCTCTCTCTCATCCCTGCTGTTGGCCCGCTCGCAATGCAGTTGTCACAGTAGTAGCTACTGTATATCAAAGATGTCGTTCATATTAAGCAGGTTATAGTGTGTGCTTGCGATAATAGCTGATATGGTAATGTGTATTAACTCTTTCTGTTCACAGGGTTGTCATCACTAGTTTGATCTTGACAGCTGTTTGTTGTTGGTTATTGTGAGTATGGATGTCCTGTCAGGTTCTCTACTCTGCGTTATCTCTAAGTCTACTTACTGTATAAGTTCATGTCAGGTTCTCTAGTTGCTGTATAAGTTAATGCCAGGTTCTCTACTGTGTGTGTGTGTGTGTGTGTGTGTGTGTGTGTGTGTGTGTGTGTGTGTGTGTGTGTGTGTGTGTGTGTGTGTGTGTGTGTGTGTGTGTGTGTGTGTGTGTGTGCAGCTGGCTGATAGCCATCCTAGCCCAGGCCAACCCTCTGTTTGGACCTCAGCTGAAGAACGAGACTATCTGGTACCTCCGCTACTTCTGGGAGTAACACCAGGTCAGTCGTACTGTCTAATTATAACGCCTGACATAGCACTGTATAATAGCTTTCAAGAATAAGCGTTAATGTGTCAGGGCCGCGAACCCTGACCCTCACAGCCTAGGATACCAGAGATGGCATGGGTTGGAATCTGACCTACTGTCATTCAGACTCGCAGTCTCTCCTACCTTTCCTGTCTTCTCTTCACTGGCCTAGCTCAATAAAACACATAAAACCCCACAAAAATAATTGTAAAAAGAATCATCATGAATAAACTAGGTATATAGAGTTTATAATGGCTCCTCTCTCTCTTTCTCTCTTCAGGGTTGGGTTCTCTTTGATGCTCCGTTGACCACATATCTTCATTTCCTTCATCCATCCTGGACTGGATTCTTTTACAACTTGACTCCTGAAACCCGTCTATACCCTCCTCTTTACATCCCCGGCTACATTCCTCTATCCCTCCATCCCAATGTCTTTCTTACGTCACTGCAACGTTGTCAGAATGTTTTGCATCGCCATCTGAACCTGCAGCAGTCAAGTCAGATAGGAGAGAATCTGCACTGTCCAATTTACAGTAGCTATTACAGTGAAAGAATACCATGCTATTGTTTGAGGAGTTATAAACTTGAAAAGTTATGTAAAAAACAATTAGGCACATTTGGCCAGTCTTGATACAAAATGTTGAACAGAATGCAATGGTTCATTGGATCAGTCTAAAACTTTGCACATACACTGCTGCCATCTAGTGGCCAATATCTAAATTGTGCCTGGGCTGGAATGATACGTTTTGGCCTTTCTCTTGCATTTCAAAGATGATAGTAAAAAAAAATACTAAAAAAACACATTGTTTTTTTTCTTTGTATTATTTTTTTACCAGATCTAATGTGTTATATTCTCCTACATTCATTTCACATTTCCACAAACTTCAAAGTGTTTCCTTTCAAATGGTATCAAGAATATGCATATCCTTGCGTCAGGTCCTGAGTTACAAGCAGTTTGATTTGGGTATGTTATTTTAGGTGACATTTTTTGGGGGAAAAGGGTCCGATCCTTAAGAGGTTTTAAACAATCATGTTCTAATGTTGGGATCAAATCTGTGACAACATAGATAAGCGATGTATAATACTCCTTAGACAGAAAAGTATATGACACTATATATGTAAGGATTATATGAAACATATATCTAGGTCATCATGCTGCTGATGTTCCAACGTGTTGTAGAATGCATGCAGAATTCGATTTATTGGATAGCAGGTATGAAAGTAATATGACATATCAAATGATATAATATAATTGTATATGTTACATATAATCCTTACATGTGGGAAATGTTCTATTTTTGAGCAAAACAATGTATTTGTTTTGATAATGCACTGGACGGCATAGCTCACACTGATAAACCCGATATTACCAGGTCGCATATAGATGTCATTTGCGTCTCTAGCTACAGTTAAAACGTGCAATCTTGGAGGTTTAGTTGACCTGTTATTGTTTACAATTCCTCTACATGTTGTTGTTGTTATTATTATTATCATCATAAGAAAGTCTTAATAGAAGTTTAGTATTTATTTTTACTGACGTCCTGGCTCTTACATAAGTTGACTGTTATGTTATGTGGAGTCAGTGTCTGTATTATGTTACCTTGATGATTATTGTTGAGTCATTCTGTGTGTAAATACTAGTACATTTCCAGGAGTGGTTGGCTGGCCGACAGCCATGAGAAACTACACTCGAGAGCCCCACTCCATTTTAAGCGTCTTTAAAATCTCAACCACTAGGACAACTCCTTACTCTAGCCTCTCTCCTTTCCCATCGTCGCTCTCCAGGATCGTTATGGTCCTCCTAGGGTTGCAAAACTCCAGTAACTTTCCCAAAATTCCCTGGTCAGAAATCCTGGTTGGAGGATACCCAGATTTCCTACACATTCCCTTCTAATTCCAAGAATATCCCTACCGGGATTTCTGGAAACCTGGGAATTTGGGGAAATTTCCTAGAATTTTTCAACCCTAGGTCCTCCTAGTTACCATGGTGATCATGATCACAATATCAGCCAGTGTTTGTCGTCGACCACAATACAACTAGTCTTGCTGCAGGGACAGGGTTGGAGGACTCAATTCCAATTCAACAATTAACTCCCATCAATTCAGGAATTTCCCTATAAAATGAACTGAAAAATCATAATTATGAATTGAAACATTTCCATTCCTAAATAACCTTGAGTTGAACTTGAATTGACTCCAAACGCTGCAAGTGCTTGCTATCAGCCTCTGCCCCTTCTTGTGTAAACGATGTGTGATGCTTTCTGTAGGAAGGCACCCCAGCTCCAGCCAGCCACAACCTTCCCTGCCCTCCCTCCACCCCCACCCAGAGAGAAGCCATCTTAGCCTCAGTGCCAGTCTTGTTAGTGCCACCATGCCAACTCCTTGTCATTCACTGTCATACTAAACATGTTTGGCTTGACAATCACACCAATGTAGTTGGCAAGATGGCACAAACACATCTGGGACCAGGCTAGGGCCTCCTATCTCTGAGACAGCTTGTTCCTCAGCTCAGCCAAAAAGTCAAGAAAGATACATCAATATACAGCTACTTTTGAGAAAGACCAAATGATGTTGTGTTTTCCTTTAAGCCTTGTTGATCGTTGTGGTGGCGGTTTACAGAGGGATCAAAAGTGATAGATCAAGTCCACGTCCCAAATGGCAACCTATTGCCTATAATATATAGCGCACTCCTTTTAATCAGGGCCCATTGGGCTCTGATCAAAAGTAGTGCACTATGTAGGGAATAGGGGGTAATTTAGGACGCTCCCTGAAGTAGACATGATTCAGCCCAGGGCTGACATGAATAGATCCGTTTACATGAGAGAAAGCTGTTCCATGTATTCCAGCTCTGTAGATATGTGGATATGTGGAAGCCTCTGTCCATTATTATGAACACTAGACCTAGGTTGCAACGGGCACAACAGCTCGTTCATTGTGGTCACCATGGAAACATTGAGCGTATAGATGTGTGTGTTTTTGACACTGGAAAAAGACTTGTCTGACTCAGGCCTTGTGTAAGTGTGATCTAATGTGTAGGTGTATACAGTGACATTGTCCATGTGAATCCCTTAGTAAAAACCCTATTTCAATGTCTGGTACACTGTGTCATGTCTCCTTCTGAATCCTTCTCAGCCTGCACCTGACACTTGTCTCTATCGTACAGACACACACACACACACCTGATATTATGAGCAATGTTCTTTACCATTCATTTAAACAGTTAGAATGAAGGTTTGTACAGTTAAAGTTGACATTTACAGTTAGAATGGAGTTTAAAGGGACGTTTAGACAGTTAAAATTGACGTTTGTACAGTTAAAGTTGACATTTACACAGTTAGAATGGAGATTAAAGGGACATTTACACAGTTAGAATGGAGTTTAAAGGGACATTTAGACAGTTAAAATGGACGTTTGTACAGTTAAAGTTGACATTTACACAGTTAGAATGGCGTTTAAAGGGACGTTTAGACAGTTAAAATGGACGTTAAGGCTATAGCTAAAGGAAACCTCTGGCCTTACAGCTACAAAAGAGGGGGAAAAAAACAATTGAGCCATTTGTGCAACCAGCGGATTAGGGATTACAGGGTTACATAAAATTACAGACATCATTCATCATCTAGGATCAGACAGTTGTGATTACCCAACATTATGGGCCTGCTGCTGTGTGAAGGTGACGGAAAATCGTTGCATCCCAAATGGCACCCTACAGACAATGATGACTGAAGAAGATACAGGACTATATGAGATGAACTGTAGACAGTGGAGGAAACACGCACGCACACACTTTCAATAGTCTAAACCTCTCTGTCTCATTTTTAACAACGACCCACCTGGGCTATGACTATTGTTTTCAACAGAATGAAATGGCCTTGGTGTCTCATAGTTACCATGTTCCACAGTTCTGGCCATAGAGATAGAATGAGAACACAGACCTATACACTCTAGAATATCTATGGTTCTGACAGGCTTGTTCAGTGATTGGATTAAAATCAAATCAAATGTATTTATATCGCTCTTCTTACATCAGCTGGTGCTACAAAGTGCTGTACAGAAACCCAGCCTAAAACCCCAAACAGCAAGCAATGCAGGTGTAGAAGCACGGTGGCTAGGAAAAACTCCCTAGAAAGGCCAAAACCTAGGAAGAAACCTAGAGAGGAACCAGGCTATGAGGGGCGGCCAGTCCTCTTCTGGCTGTGCCGGGTGGAGATTATAACAGAGCATGGCCAAGATGTTCAAATGTTCATAAATGACCAGCATGGTCAAATAATAATAATCACAGTAGTTGTCGAGGGTGCAGCAAGTCAGCACCTCAAGAGTAAATGTCAGTTGGCTTTTCATAGCTGATCATTGAGAGTATCTCTACCGCTCCTGCTGTCTCTAGAGAGTTGAAAACAGCAGGTCTGGTACAGGTAGCACGTCCGGTGAACAGGTCAGGGTTCCATAGCCGCAGGCAGAACAGTTGAAACTGGAGCAGCAGCACGGCCAGGTGGACTGGGGACAGCAAGGAGTCATCATGCCAGGTAGTCCTGAGGCATAGTCCTAGGGCTAAGGTCCTCCGAGAGAGAAAGAAAGAGAGAATTAGAGAGAGCATACTTAAATTCACACAGGACACCAGATAAAACAGGAGAAATATTCCAGATATACCAGACTGACCCTAGCCCCCCGACACATAAACTACTGCAGCATAAATACTGGAGGCTGAGACAGGAGGGGTCAGGAGACACTGTGGCCCCATCCAATGATACCCTCGGACAGGGCCAAACAGGCAGGATATAACCCCACCCACTTTGCCAAAATGTCTGTGATCATTCTCTGTCAGCTGCGTTGTTCTCTCCATTGCATATGGAATGTGTCATATGCTGTGGCCTATATCTACTGACGACTGGGAGAGGACATACTGTACGTATAGCACACACAGGCACGCATGAACGTGCACACACTCTCTCTCTCTCGCTGTGTTTCTCACACAAGTACACACCCTCTCTCACAAACAAACGCACACTCGCTGTGTCTGTCTCTCTCTGTCACTCACACCACACTAAACTGTTCTATAATTAATGAAAGATAACGTACTCTCCCTCTCTCTCACACACACACACACTAAACTGTTGTATTATTCATGGTAATGTAACTTGACGTTCTGCACACACACAGGCAAGTGGCTACCTACCTTTTGTGTGACATTCAGATTTAAAATAAAAAAGGAACATATGATTACTGTCTGTAGGCCTGGGCTGGCTGCTTATTATTATTATTATACTGGTCTGCATGTAGCAGAGTAGGCTAGCTAGGCTAGACACTTTTTACATTACATTTTAATAGGAATCTGACCTATATTCTCGGATTTAATGTAATTATCTGCCTATAGAGCGGCGCAGCAGGAAGCAGGCTAGAGCCCACGGTACAGTAAGTAGTCGTGCGGTTCACCGGGTTCAGGCCCTCATTCTTCACCGTGTCCTAAAGATGGTTCACATGAACCCGCCCCAGCTCTGACGTTACGCCAGCCATATCCGTTTTCACTAGGCGAGTTCGTTTTGCATGGTCCGTTGCCCCGGTTGAATGAAGACGTCACCTAAGGACCAAGAGAGTGGTCTAAAATAAGCAAAATCCTGCAAACCGGGGCACCGGGACTTGCAAAACGAACTCGACCACTAGAATTGAGCGCTGCCATGAACTCGTATGCCCTCGTGCACCGAGAGCCTGTGTTTACCCGTTGACACAGTTTCCATTTTGCATCAGAAGTTTTCCTCCGTTGCTCTGCGAGCCGAGCGCGCGTGTGTTGGTCCTTTCGCTTTTAAGGGGAGGCCGTGTCAAATTTAACCGAGTGTATATTCCATCCTACCATTAACATGTAAGCACAATAACAAAACATATAACATCATCGGAACAATGTTCACGCCTCCCCTCCCCTCCAAAAAGCGGATGAGAAACTAAAGTATTATCATTCCACCGAAAAATTGAAAGTAGACTAGGCTACCAGTTCGCTCTTTTTTAATTGTGAGTCATACGGGCGACACCATGTGATGCGTAAGGGGGTTAGACCGCTCCGTGGAGATGTGTAAGTTATTTACGAGCTTCTATAAAATAGAATTAGGTTTATCTATGCAGTATGGAGGCAATAATTCAAAATGTATTAATTGTGTCTGGTCTCATTTCGAAATCTGCTCTGTTTTGGATCAGACATTATCCTGTACAGCCTTGATGTCCCCGTTTGATCAACTATGGACTAGCTCGACACCAGCTGTTTAAAACTAACTTCCTTTATGTCAGGATAAATGATGTGTTTTGGGTATTATGACTTTCGCTGTGTTATCACACTTGTATGTGCGTAATAATCTTTGGAGTGGTTAAGGCAGACATTTTACACTGGTGTGGGTTAGTAACCTTGTCTGAAGAGGATTCTTTCAAGGGGACACGGACGAAACCTAATAAGGTATAGCTATGTAGCTAGTCACTTAAGCTTTGTAATTTACTGAAGTTGGTAGTTATCCCCTCTTGGATTTACCTCGTATATCGGCTAAGTATTTGCGCTATTATTTTGTTAAATGATTTTTAGTAGAACCGACACAAAGTATATTTAGGGAGGAGGGTTCAACTGCATATTGAGAGCGGTGCATGCTTTTCGATCTCCTGAAAACCCTTTCAACTTTGGCCGTAGGCTATTGTCACAGGCTGTTACTGTACACATTCGAGTCGGTTAGGCTACTGTCACTGTCGGTCACATTCGCGTCGGTTAGGCTACTGTAGCCTACACAGTCAGGTGTAAGAAATGACAAAAGGGGAAACGAGGTAACTTCTTTTATATCGAAATATTTTACTCGCAACCTATTCGTTTTTTTTTAGGTCATGACTATAAAGAATGTAGACTGTAATGTAGGCTCCATTGTGGCGTGCGAAGCCACTCCACACGCTTTCTAAATCTGGCGTTTCGTACGGTATTAAAAATTAATAATGGACATCCGGCGTTGCATGGTGCCAGCTGCGCCCCAAATTTATTTTTTGGGGGTGGTGTGCGGTGCGCGAGAATTTTGGGATTATCATTGTCTGTCAAATCGAGTTGTATCATATTGGCCCGGTATTTTAGAGATGTTATTACAATTTTAAACAAATTAAAACATTCTTGGCGATGTGAGATGCCTTGCTTGAGCGCAGCCATCGGGTTTTGAGGGTCGTGTGTTCTCCCTCGCTCGGTCTCATGCCATGCGGGACCCTGCTGTCTGCCATAGCACCCTCCTCTCTCTCTAGACGGTTCTTTATCTTTGTTGTTGTGCAGTGATCATCCAGTGGTGCAGTCAGACCAGACCACTGTGAGACCAAGACGCTGCCCCAAGTTCACATGTTGTGGGTTATTATGATTGGGTTTATCGTTAGGGTGAGGTGATGAGGAAACAGCTTAATTAAGGGATCATCGGATGGGTACGCAAACAAGCGCGGATGAGAACAAAATAGGTTCGTTTGTTTATCTTTCATTCAGGAGTAAATAAACAAGGGAAGAGAAAGAGAGGGGACGAAAGCTGGGCACCAGTTAGTCCTGAAATAAACCACCGTTTCATCAAAAGTCTTCCAGTAATATTCGTTAAGATGGGAAAAGAACATTATAAATTAAAGTATTTCCCCAGACGAATAGACAGTGCGTGCGTCGGACCCAATTTGGCAAATTGGCTTTCCAGACAGTCTCACTGATCGGGCTGGCCTCCGGTCTTCTCTCGTGGCTGTGTAGGCTACTCGGTGCACGCGAGTCGATCGGTTCCACGCTGACATCACGAGCTGTCTGGACTGCTCGTCTCTCTCTCTCTGTCCCGACTAGCAGGTGCACTTTTTTGACACTTTTATTAAATATGTAAATGTCTAACCTACTTATTATTCACACTTTTTGTTTAGTCTTTATAACGTGTTATGCAACCTAAGAGTGGCATGTAAACAGTATTGTGTTATTAGTAGGACTACTAATGGTAGGCTTTATAGAGCTTTTGTCTGAAGTGCATAGGCTATGTGTATGGTCAAATGATTGTAGGCCTGTAGCGTATAGGCCATGTGGCTTGTTCCAATATGTCACACTGTCTTTTGACCTATATTATTCTCCAGGCCTCCGAGACATTAAATATGTGTAAAATCACACCAAGGTCGTATATGTTGTTGCTCTAGTGATATGGTGTAGCCTATATTCTGTTCAGGGTCGGCCAAGGTCGGGTGTAGACTAGTCCACCATTCACCAACCACACAGATTGGGTATTTCCTGAACGGAGACCGGCATCCGGTCTGGAGCCACGCACACAATATGATATGTTGTTTACGTTGGATAATTGTCTCATATACAGGTATATAGAGTATATATTAGGCCTAATACATAACCTATTGATAACTTCAAGGGGATGTCTGGGAACCTTGATAATAACTTATCAACTAATAATCAAGTCCTTAATTAGGGGAATTATGTAAGCTAGTTCAGGGCTACAACAACATTGTGAAACGTCTGGGGTTCCAAAAGATTGGTTTGAAAACCACTGCCCTAAGCTGTGGTGTTATTTTGTAGCATATAGCCTACTGGTCTTGTCCTATTGGGTTTGTGTCCCACATGGAATCCTATTCCCTATGTAGTGCACATCTTTTGACTAGGGCCAATAGGGCCCATGACCTTCTAATAGCTTCAAGGAGATGGGAACCTTGATAATAACCTTTCCTGATCTCTATACAGTGTGATTTATTTGTAGTAGCCTACTGGGGTATCTTATTCAATATGATCTCAAAGCCTAAACTGATCCTAAATCAGCACTCCAACTCTGAGATGCTTTATGAATACAGGCCCTGGTGTTGTCCTCATTTGTGACCTACTACCTGTATTCGGTCTTATGTAGCAAAATTTGAAATGTGTTTTTAAATTATAATTTTTTACATTGGATACAAGTAGAATCTCAGTTAGAAAATGGTGTATCATACACTGCAGTTGAGGAACAATGGAAGTTGATAAACTTCTAGACCCATTTTTGAGAAAATGGCTCTTGAATGTTTTGGTACACCTACTGGACAGGTTTTCTTTGTCTACACCCATTCAGCATTGTTCAAATCCTCTTAATTAAAACGTATTTTGGCTGAAATCCCGATCATGATATCGATTTGACAACAACCAGTGACAGTACAGGGCGCCAAATTCAAACAACAGAAATCTCATAATTAAAATTCCTCAAACATACAAGTATTATAACACCATTTTAGAGAGAAACTTGTTGTTAATCCCACCACAGTGTCCGATTTCAAAAAGGCTTTACGACGAAAGCATACCATGCGATTATTTTAGATCAGCACCTAGTCACAGAAAAACACAGCCATTTTTCCAGCCAAAGAGAGGAGTCACAAAAAGCAGAAATAGAGATCAAATTAATCACTAACCTTTGATCTTCATCAGATGACACTCATAGGACTTCATGTTACACAATACATGTATGGTTTGTTCTCTAAAGTTCATATTTATATCCAGAAATCTCTGTTTACATTGGCACGTTATGTTCAGTAATGTTTTGCTTCCAAAACATCCGGTGATTTTGCAGACAGCCACATCAATTTACAGAAATACTCATCATAAATTTGATAAAAATACAAGTGTTATACATGGAATTAAAGATATACTTCTCCTTAATGCAACCGTTGTGTCAGATTTAAAAAAAAATATATATATATTTACAGTAAAAGCACACCATGCAATAATCTGAGTACAGCGCTCCGGCACCAAAACAAGCCATACAGATACCCTCCATGTTGTGGAGTCAACAGAAGTCAGAAATAGCATTATAAATATTCACTTACCTTTGATCTTCATTGGAATGCACTCCCAAGAATTCCAGTTCCACAATAAATGTTTTTGTTCGATAAAGTCCATCATTTATGTCCAAATACCTAATTTTTGTTCACGCATTTAGTTCACAAATCCAAATTCACGAGGCGCAGGCACTTAGTCCAGACAAAAAGTCAAAACAGTTATATTACAGTTTGTAGAAACATGTTAAACGATGTATAGAATCAATCTTTAGGATGTTTTTAACATAAATCTTCAATAATGTTTCAACCGGACAATTCCTTTGTCTTTAGAAATGAAAAGGAACGCAGCTCGCTCTCACGGCTGCGCGCATGATTTAGCTCATGGCATTCTGCCAGACCTCTTAGTCAAACAGCTCTTATTCGCTCCCCCTGCACAGTAGAAGCCTGAAACAATGTTCTAAAGACTGTTGACATCTAGTGGAAGCCTTAGGAAGTGCAATCGGACCAAATTTACACTGTATCTTGGATAAACTACAAACCTCAGATTTCCCACTTCCTGGTTGGATTTTTTTCTCAGGTTTTTGCCTGCCATATAAGTTATGTTATACTCACAGACATCATTCAAACAGTTTTAGAAACTTCAGAGTGTTTTCTATCCAAATCTACTAATAATATGCATATCTTAGCTTCTGGGCCTGAGTAGCAGGCAGTTTCCTCTGGGCACCTTATTCATCCAAGCTACTCAATACTGCCCCCCATCCATAATAAGTTAAGATTTAGCCCCACCCATCTCTTTAACGATTCACATGTGCGGCCATGTGCTAAACAGAGTGAGTAGTGTAGTAAACAACCACAGATTTCAAGACTAAAAGTGGTAAAAGTAGTAGCCTACAATAAGGAAAAACTCCAGGTAATAATACACTTTATCTAGTCCTATATGCTAATCAGACTTTAGTGCAGATCATGTTGTTCTTCGCATCACCTTCTCACCTTCTGGTAAACACACTCTGTATCAAATCAAATCTCTAAGTAGCACAGGATACAGAAGGTGTAAACGGTACAGTGAAATGGTTACTTGCATAGTAGCAATATCAAAAACAAAAAAAAGATAAAATATGTTTTATAATTATTACCCAGACACACTTGTCTAAATTGATGAGTCATGTGAAAGAAATGCTATAACCACCCCCCAGCCACATCTAGCTACGTGGATGAGTCACTATTGTCTAGACATGTACACATGTCCATGAAATACAATAGATAATCACCCCCAAATACACCTGGCTAACTTTTGTTTAGACGTGAAGCTAGCTACCTAAACAATGAACCAGTATAATCCCAACTCATACTACTACCACCAATACAAACTGATTGTCATAGTATGAGTAGTATGAATCTGCATGTAGTTAAAGCTAACCAACTAGGTTCAATGTTAGCTAGCTAGCTAACATTAAAGCTAACCAACTAGGTTCAATGTTAGCTAGCTAGCTAACATTAGGCTATAACTAGCAATGAAAATGGATTTCTGATTCTGGTAATATTACTACACAGATCATACACGTAACATTAGCTAGCGAGCCAGCAACCTGACGTTTGCTAGGTAGCTAATATTACGCTTTAACTTGCAATGGAAATGACTTTCTGACTAAATTAGAAATGTATAATATCTGAAAATGAAGCTAGACTCTTAACCATGTACATGGATGAATGCTTCAGGGCAGACTGGAACCTTTTAACACTGTTTTGTTTGTAGCTACATCTTGTTTGGCCAGCATTGTGTCAAGTCACTCGGTTCACACTGACCGTGGCGTGTGCAGAAAGTCTCGCCGCAACTTTTTCAAACTGATCTGTCGATACCGCCTGCTAAATTCAGTGCATCAATTTGGTTGAGAAAAGTAGCAAAACTTTTGTAGTTCTCGATAGGTAACGTTTTGTCTTAGGCTCATCATTTAACAATTTTACTTGTATTTTCCAATGGAATACACGTTTGTTATTAAGGCACATGAAAGTTCACATGTTCCAGAAGGCATTTCTGCCAAAAAACACATTTTGATCAATATGTTTAAAAATAATAATTTTTTAAAAGACCTTCAAATGCCTCTCCTGTGAAATAGTGTCATGTGACATGCGGCTAGTTTTCCTGAAACGGGTCACATTTGACTGGGTCATTATAGAGTCCTTCTGGTCCTTTCATGTACTGCTATTGTTTTACAGATATAGGTTTAAGTAGCCTCCCTAGAGACTGATCTATTGTCAGTTATTAGTTCCCTCCTCTTCATGTTGAAGGTTAGGGTCTTGGGGAAGGTAAACTGATCCTATATCTGTCCCTAAGGGGCTATGTCTACCCGGAACATTGTTTCAGGAATTCGATAAATTGTCCCATTGACACTGATCTAAGGTCAGTTTTAAGTTTCCCCTCTGTCATCGACCCTCGTTAGAGCTCTGGGGTGAAGTTTTCCCCTGGGTATCGATCTAAGATCAGCTAGAGGGGGGTGCAAAACTGACCCAAGATCGGCATTTAGGGGAAATTTAAACTGATCCTAGGTGTGTCCCTGAGGGGAAACGTCTACATGGTTTGGGTATCTAGTTAGATGCTGAACTGATCCTAGAGCTGTCCCTATGGGAGCCTCCGTGTGCATCCCAAATGGCACCCTATTCCCTATGGGCCCTGGTTCGAATGTATAGGTATTAGGGTGCTATTTAGGACATAGTCCCAGTGTCCAGGCTGGAATGTCTCAGTAAGGCTGTGCTTATGACCTGGTTGGCTGGCACCAGTGGCCTTTGGACTCGGTCTAAGTTATATCAACACTCAACAAATGATTGATAGATTGTTGTTTTTATATTCAGACTACTATGGTAGGCTGTAGGCAGGTATGCATTGCAGCGTAGGCATTCAATTGGACATTGGAGTAATTTAGTGTGAGCTCATATCCAGAACAGTTTACAGTTCGGATTAGGATTAGTATTAGGCAGGAACCACACTGCACTTTTTTTTATATATATATATATATATATATATATATATATATCTCTATCTCTATCTATATATCTAGGGCAGTGGTTCTCAAACCTCTCCCCGGGGAACCTCAGACGTTTCACTCTTCTGTTGTAGCCTTGAACTAGCTCACCTGGTTCACCTAGTCGAGGGTATGATGATTAGTTGATCAGTTGAATCAGGTATGCTAGCTCTGAAATAGATGAAATACTTGGAAGGTGCTTGGGGGTCCCTGAGGAGATCTTTTGAGATCCACTATTCTATGGTACTGTATAACATTAGTAGGCTACAGTAAAGGCAGGTAGTTACCCCATGAACCCTAGTAGGCAGCTAGACAAAATACATGCATTGTTTTAATATCCAGGCTACTATAGCAACGGCACCCTATTCCCTATATATTGCATTACTTTTGACCAGGGTCCATATATGGAGAGATTTCAGTGCCAACAGAAGTTTCATTTGAATTCCATCATTCAGAATTTCTATCAGTTAATTGCATTTGAATAGAATATTTTTGAATTCACGAATTGAACACATCCCTATGGGCTTTAGCTAAGTGGGATAACACAGTCTTGTGACATGCAGTAGATCCGGTTCGCACCCAGTCAGTCACAAGAATAGGAAGTGGAAAAGCTATCCTAAGAAGAACCATGACAAGGCTATTCAATTATATTTTTATGGGGCCCACACGCCCTGCTTAACGTATCCTGCGTGGCCTGTGATCACCACAGAAGGGAACAGAAGACTCATCCATGTTCCAGGGAGTCTTAGCTTTCGGGAATGGGGTCATAATAGCTTATAGCCCAAACCGTTCAAACTCTAGAGTGAAATTCATAGGAAGAACATGTGTTCAACATGCCCTATTGGCTTCAGAAAACAGCCAGAAACCCCTCTGTCCGTACCGCTACCTTCTGTTTACCACAGAGAGCGTTTGATTCTATCTGTTCTCCTCTACCTTTCCTGGCTGGCAAAGTATCCGGATGTTGTCTCTGAACTGAATTTGAAAACGGAATCTGAATGTGTCTAAGTTGAATGGGTAACACTGAATTTATAGTTCGTAGACTTGATACACAGACAACCAATGCAATATCTACCATATTGAAACTGAATATATACATATTGCATTTGAATATTCAAATGCATAGAAATATAATTTTTTAATTGAATGCAATATTCATTCATTCCCGTTTCAAATCATTAAATACGAGTTAAATGTATTAATTCAATGATTCAATTTGAGCATTACAAATTGAATAATATCGAATTCAACTACAATATCTAAATGCAAATTCAGATGTGTTGAATTCAAATACAGTTTCTTTTGGCACTGAAATCGCTCCATAGCAATAGGGCACTAAATAGGGAATAGGGTGTATTTGGGATGCTAAATGGAGACATCACATGAAACACAGCAGCATAGGTAGAGTGACACATCGTGTCAATAGTACAGGGGTCACGGGGAGGTGAAACGAGTTTGGTGACTCTGGATTGGCTAATGGCTACATAACGTATGTGATGTCAACACATCAGACTCTTCCACAGCTATAGCCTGTCTGAGTTTCCACACACGCACACACACACACACGCAGACACACTTTGTTTCCTCATTCCTATGTGCCTTAGGTCAGCTCAGAAGCGTAGCATGATGTTGTTCCTTAAGAACAGTTCTAAGGTCAGTGGTGACCTGTGTTGAGGTCAGGGTGGACTGATCCTTGATCTGTTCTTACCGCTGCTATTTCTCTTAACACCTCGGGTGTGTGTGTGTGTGTGTGTGTGTGTGTGTGTGTGTTAGAGGTCGACCGATTATGATTTTCCAACACCGATACCGATTATTGGAGGACCAAAAAATGCCGTAATCGGTCAATTTGTTTTTTAAAAATATATTTTAAAAAATAAAATAAAAAATATATATATATATATATATGACAATTACAGCAATACTGAATGAACACTATTATTTTAACTTAGTATAATACATCAAATCTATTTAGTCTCAAATAAATAATGAAACATGCTCAATTTGATTTAAATAATTAAAAAACAGTGTTGGAGAAGAATGTAAAAGTGCAATATGTGCCATGTTAAAAAAGCTAACGTTTAGGTTCCTTGCTCAGAACATATGAAAGCTGGTGGTTCAATATTCCCAGTTCTTCAATATTCCCAGTTAAGAAGTTTTAGGTTGTAGTTATTATAGGAATTATGACACAATGACTATTTCTCTCTATACCATTTGTATTTCATATACCTTTGACTATTGGATGTTCTAAAAGGCACTTTAGTATTGCCAGCCTAATCTCAGGACTTGATAGGTTTGAAGTCATAAACAGCGCTGTGAATCAAACATTGCTAAGAGCTGCTGGCAAACGCAGTAAAGTTTGAATGAACGCTTACGAAGCCTGCTGCTGCCTACCACCGCTCAGTCAGACTGCTCTATCAAATATCAAATCATAGACTTAATTATAATATAATAAACACTAATACGGTCAAATCTGGAAACTATCATTTTGAAAACAAAACGTTTATTCTTTCAGTGAAATACGGAACCGTTTCGAACGGGTGGCATCCCCAAGTCTAAATATTGCTGTTACATTGCACAACCTTCAATGTTATGTCATAATTATGTAAAATTCTGGCAGATTAGTTCGCAACGAGCCAGGTGGCCCAAACTGTTGCATATACCCTGACTCTGGGTGCAATAAACGCAAGAGAAGTGACACAATTCTCCTAGTTAATATTGCCTGCTAACATGAATTTATTTTAACTAAATATGCAGGATTAAAAAAATATACTTCTGTGTATTGATTTTGAGAAAGGCATTGATGTTTATGGTTAGGTATATTCGTGCAACGATTGTGCTTTTTTCGCGAATGCGCTTTTGTTAAACCATCCCCCGTTTGGCGAAGTAGGCTGTGATTCAATGATATATTAACAGGCACCGCATTGATTATATGCAACGGAAGACAAGCTAGTTAACCCCAGTAATATCATCAACCATCTGTAGGTAACTAGTGATTATGTTAAGATTGATTGTTTTTTTTATAAGATAAGTTTAATTCTAGCTAGCACCTTACCTTGGCTCCTTGCTGCACTCGCGTAACAGGTGGTCAGCCTGCCACACAGTTTCCTCGTGGAATGCAATGTAATCGGCCATAATCGGCGTCCAAAAATGCAAAATTACCGATTGTTATGAAAACTTGAAATCGGCCCTGATTAATTTGCCATGCCGATTAATCATTCTACCTCTAGTGTGTGTGTGTGTGTGTCAGGGTTTCCATTAGCATTTTTAATTGACCGGACATTTGAGAAATGCACCGGGCCCATCTGCATTGTAACCTGATCCGGGTGTCTACCCACGGTGCTCAGAATGACACAAATCACATTCAGATTATGGTTATTCATCCTAACAGAGCATGAAACTCTTCTACACCTGCATTGCTTGGGGTTTTAGGCTGGGTTTCTGTACAGCACTTTGAGATATCAGCTGATGTAAGTTATATAAATACATTTGATTTGATGAAACTTGAGGATGCAATGACGCTCATCCTTCTTACTGAATTCTGATGCACACTTTGAAGATGTTAGAATAAAAGAGAACTTCAAAAAGCAATGAGGCTGATGCAACAGATCAGAACGTTTCGCTTGTTGATAAAGGGCAATATGGAAGTCTTTATAAAATAAATAACTGCTTCTGCTTTTGTATGGTGGGATTTTGACTCGGCTACTTTGAAGCAAGGTAAGACATGCCTCATAATATGAAGTAAAACGTTCAGGTTTCAAACAATGAAGTATATGTTTTCAAAATGCATGCTGCCTCCAGCTCATTGTAAAGTGGTGGGTGACACGTTGATAGCCTCCCTACCGTTGATTATGCACTGGAATGGTGAACGGGAAACGTGCTTTAATTACCAGTTGACAAATACAAAATAGTATCTCTTTTTAATTGTGGCCATCAAAACTGTTTTTAACACACAATTGTATTTAGGATAGTTGTGCAATGATTGGGCTTATTAAAGCATGTTTCACTCCAGCAACAACAAGCTGTTTGAGGAGCAGCAGCAGCAGCAAGCTGTTTGAGGAGCAGCAGCAGCAGCAAGCTGTTTGAGGAGCAGCAGCAGCAGCAAGCTGTTTGAGGAGCAGCAGCAGCAGCAACAAGCTGTTTGAGGAGCAGCAGCAGCAACAAGCTGTTTGAGGAGCAGCAGCAGCAGCAAGCTGTTTGAGGAGCAGCAGCAGCAGCAAGCTGTTTGAGGAGCAGCAGCAGCAACAAGCTGTTTGAGGAGCAGCAGCAGCAGCAAGCTGTTTGAGGAGCAGCAGCAGCAGCAAGCTGTTTGAGGAGCAGCAGCAGCAGCAAGCTGTTTGAGGAGCAGCAGCAGCAGCAAGCTGTTTGAGGAGCAGCAGCAGCAGCAAGCTGTTTGAGGAGCAGCAGCAGCAAGCTGTTTGAGGAGCAGCAGCAGCAGCAGCAGCAAGCTGTTTGAGGAGCAGCAGCAGCAACAAGCTGTTTGAGGAGCAGCAGCAGCAGCAGCAAGCTGTTTGAGGAGCAGCAGCAGCAACAAGCTGTTGGAGGAGCAGCAGCTCTCCTGCTGTCGGACAGATTTTCTGCTCCAACTAGGTTCTGTACCTGTTTGCTGTTTCGTGTAATAAAAAGCAGCAATTTAATTCCACTAAATTATGCAAATGAACCTATAGACCGATAAGTATGACCTGTCAAATGTACTTCCATCAACTGGTATTTCCATTAATGAATTGGCAAAAAAAAAAAATATTTTGCAATAGGATTTTTTTTTTCCTCCCCAAAAATTGGTCAGTGGCAATTTAAATTTATCGGGTTTTCAGTTTTATATTGTCCAAAAGCCAGCTATTATGGGCTAACGGAAACCCTGGTGTGTATGTTCATACATTCTATACATTACATTCTATACATTCCATTATTTTGTTTTATACATTCCATGTTGTCTGTTCTTAGTGGAGCACTGTGGGACAGCCTTATGGGTGGATCCCTACGAATCTTATCTACATCAGGAATGCTGTATAAAACTTTATGGGTCACCTATAATCACATAGCCACACTCTAGGGGCGGATCTCAATAGTCATAAAATATCTCAAATGCCTCCCTCTCCTCTATACCAGGGCCATATATTAACATGTATATACCAGTCAGAAGTTTGGACACACCTACTCATTCTAGGGTTTTTCTTTATTTTTTTACAATTTTCTACATTGTAGAATAATAGTGACAATATCAAAACTATGAAATAACACACATGGGATCATGTAGTAACCAAAAAAGTGTTTAACAAATCAAAATATATTTTTATTTGAGATTCTTCAAGTAGCCACCCTTTGCTTTGATGACAGCTTTGCACACTCTTTGCATTCTCTCAACCAGCTTCATGAGGTAGTTACCTGGAATGTATTTCAATTAACAGGTGTGCCTTGTTAATTTGTAAAATGTATTTTCTTCTTAATGCGTTTGAGCCAGTCAGTTGTGTTATGACAAGGTAGGGGGGTATACAGAAGATGGCCCTATTTGGTAAAGTCCATAAGCAAAGAGAAATGATTGCTTGACCTTCGTGTCTTGAAGTAATGATGGACTGTAGTTTCTCTTTGCTTATTTGACCTGTTCTTGCCATGATATGGGCTTGGTATTTTACTAAATAGTGCTATCTTCTGTATATATAGTGTTGATGTATTCACTATTATTCTACAATGTGGAAAATTGTTTTAAAAAAATAAAATAAATAAATAAATAAAAACCTATAAATGAGTAGGTGTGTCCCAACTTTTGACTGGTACTGTATATATGGCTGTGCCCTTTTCTTTGCATCGTATCTATTTATATTTGGAGTGCTGTGTGAGCGTTGAAAGGAGTCACCTAAGGACATAAGCTCTATGGGTGGGTCACAATAGTCTTCACCCTGTCTCCTCTCCTTCTTCTGATCTGAAAACACAGAATTTGTCAAAGTGAAGTAAATCAATGTAATATGTGTCAAATCCAATCAGGTGTCTGCAAGATTCTAAAATGGATTAAATATAACAAATTCCTCTTCAATCTACACAAAATACCCCATAATGACTAAGCGAAAAACAGGTTTTTATAATTTTTCACAAATGTATAAAAAAAAAACAGAAAAACCTTATTTAAATAAGTATTCAGACCCTTTGCTATCATACTTGAAATTGAGCTCAGCTGCATCCTGTTTCCATTTATCATAATTGAGATGTTTCTACAACTTGATTGGAGTCCACCTGTGGTAAATTCAATTGCTTGGACATGATTTGTAAAGGCACACACCTGTCTATATAAGGTCCCATAGTTGACAGTGCATGTCAGAGGAAAAACCAAGCCATGAGGTCGAAGGAATTGTCCATAGAGCTCAGAGACAAGAATGTGTCTAGGAGCAGATCTGGGGAAGGGTACCAAAGCATTTCTGCAGCATTGAAGGTCCCCAAGAACACAGTGGCCTCCATTATTCTTAAATGGAAGAAGTTTGGAACCACCAAGACTCCTCCTAGAGCTGGTCGCCCGGCCAAACTGAGCAACCGGGGGAGAAGGGCCTTGGTCAGGGAGGTGACCAAGAACCCGATGGTCACTCTGACAGAGTTCCTCTATGGAGATGCAAGAACCTTCCAGAAGGTCAACCATCAATGCCACCATGGTGGCAACATCATGCTGTGGGGATGTTTTTCAGCGACCGGGACTGGGAGACATGTCAGGATTGAGGGAAAGATGAACGGAGCACAGTACAGAGAGATTCTTGATGAAAACCTGCTCCGGAGAACCCAGGACCTCAGACTGGGGCAAAGGTTCACCTTCCAACAAGACAACGAACCTAAGCACACAGCCAAGACAACTCCGGAGTGTCCTTGAAGGGCCCAGCCGGAGCAAGGACTTGAACCCGATCTAACATCTCTGGAGAGACCTGAAAATAGCTGTGCAGCAATGCTCCTCTTCTAACCTGACAGAGCTGGAGAGGATCTGCAGAGAAGAATGGGAGAAACTCCCCAAATACAGTTGTGCGAAGCTTGTAGTGTCATACCCAAGAAGACTCAAGGCTGTAATCGCTGCCAAAGGTGCAAAATGTGCAACATTTTCTAAAAACCTATTTTGCTTTGTTGTTATGGGGTATTGTGTGTAGATTGAAGAGAGAAAAAAAACAATTTAATCAATTTTAGAATTAGGCTATAACGTAACAAAATGTCGAAAAAGTCAAGGGGTCTGAATACTTTCCAAATGCACTGTATATCTGGGAAACTGGCCCCAAGAGCATTGCTTATGTCCTTAGATGACTTCTCTCACACATCTTGTTTAGACTATTGACCCCATGATGCCTTTCTCCCCCTGTCTCCTCTCCCCCTTTAGCGGTCCCAACAGTAAGCAGCGAGCACCGCGTCATGTGATGTGAAGTGTGTCTGTCGACCCTAAAGCCTTGACCTCTCACCCCTGACCCAGTGAGGTCACAGATGGTCCATATCTGGCCCGACCCAGGAGACTTCCTCCTCCATCCTGATCCTCAACATCAGTCAGTGAGCAGTGTGTTGTGTTCCTGCTGAACGCTCCAACGGCATCCTGACCACCTCCTAACACCACCCACCACCTTGGGCATGCCTCAGGTACACCACTGATCTCTGTACATTCTGTGCTGTACTAAGAGTCGTTTTTTTTAGCTGTTTTACTTGAGTGAAGGTGATGAAATTTCTTTCCAACTTGAATATTGATATTAATTGACTGTCTAAATATCTTGTCCGGTAATAATACATGTACAACAGAGATTGTGATTCTGATTACAGACAATATATTTAGACGGACGTTCTATTCTGTTTGTAATGATGCTCGTGAAAATGGTAGCTCAGCAGAGTAATGTGTGTCTGTGTGTGTCCTATAGCCGGGCATGAATGGGATGGAGCCTGCGTTTGGCGAGGCGTATGGGAGCCGTGGCTGTCTCCTCAGCCCCTACCCCCTGGCTGTCTCCCCTCTAGGGGGCAGGACCGAATATGACCAGGTAACTAACTCACTAACTGCTTGTAATTGCTTCTAAGGTCCAGGTGTCTGACACATGAACATGTGTTTATAATGTGTCAGTCTTGTCCTTGTATTCTGCTCTACTACCACACTGCCTGGACTGCATGTTATTACACTGTCTATTACACTGACAGAACATAGTAATAACAGTGTTAACAGACATACCTGTTGTTTATTATGGTGACGTCACCACAGAGCTGTAATGAACAAGACTCTATTTCTGTAACATATATCAATGTAAA